>NW_026900865.1:0-2500 GCF_033783945.1 Neopsephotus bourkii | reverse complement strand
GTTACCCTGTGTCCCCCAGCCCCCGTTATCCCATGTCCCTCATCCCATGTTACCCCATGTCCCCTATCCCATGTTATCCCATGTCCCTCAGCCCACGTTATCCCCTGCCCCTCAGACCCTGTTATCCCATGTCCCTTATACCCTATTACCCTGTGTCCCTCAGCATACATTATCCCATGTCCCTTATCACATGTTATCCCATGTCTATCCCTGTTTCTGCCCCTCATCCTGTGTTATCCCCTGTCCCTTATCCCCCGTTACCATCTGCCCCTTATCCCCTGTTACCCCATGTCCCTCACCCCATGTCACCCGCTGTCCCCCAGTGCCCGTTACCCCTCGGGATGAGCGCTCCCCCTCGCCGGCCTCGCTTGCGGCCCTGGCTGGAGGCTCAGGTCAGCAGCCGCCGCTTCCCCGGCCTGCGCTGGCTGGACCCCGGGCGCCGCCGCTTCTGCATCCCCTGGAGGCACGCGACCCGCGGGCCCCCCGAGCCCCCCCAGCACCACAGCATCTTCAAGGTGACCGGGGGGGCACGGCATAGGGGGGCAATGGGGACATGTGGGGCACGAGATGGGGTGATGGGGTGATAACGAGGGGATGATGGGGTGACAGTGGGAACCCAGGATTGGGTGACAATGGGGGACACAGGATGGAGTGATGGGGTGATGGGGTGATAACGAGGGGATGATGGGGTGACACGGGGAACAAGATGGAGTGATGGGGTGATAGAACAGGGAATAGGGGTGACAGTGGGAACCCAGGATTGGGTGACAATGGGGGGCACAAGATGGAGTGATGGGGGAATGGGGTGATAACGAGGGGATGATGGGGTGACACGGGGAACAGGGAATAGGGGTGACAGTGGGAACCCAGGATTGGGTGACAATGGGGGACACAAGATGGAGTGATGGGGTGATGGGGTAATGGGGTGATAACGAGGGGATGATGGGGTGACACGGGGAACAGGGAATAGGGGTGACAGTGGGAACCCAGGATTGGGTGACAATGGGGGACACAAGATGGAGTGATGGGGTGATGGGGCGAGGGGATGATGGGGTGACACGGGGAACAGGGAATAGGGGTGACAGTGGGAACCCAGGATTGGGTGACAATGGGGGACACAAGATGGAGTGATGGGGTAATGGGGTGATAACGAGGGGATGATGGGGTGACACGGGGAACAGGGAATAGGGGTGACAGTGGGAACCCAGGATTGGGTGACAATGGGGGGCACAAGATGGAGTGATGGGGGAATGGGGTGATAACGAGGGGATGATGGGGTGACACGGGGAACAGGGAATAGGGGTGACAGTGGGAACCCAGGATTGGGTGACAATGGGGGACACAAGATGGAGTGATGGGGTGATGGGGTAATGGGGTGATAACGAGGGGGTGATGGGGTGACACGGGGAACAGGGAATAGGGGTGACAGTGGGAACCCAGGATTGGGTGACAATGGGGGACACAAGATGGAGGTGATGGGGTGGCAACAGGGATGCAGAACAGGGGTGATGGGATGCCCATGGGGATGTGGGGTGTCAGATGAGAAAGCGGTGGGAGATGGGGGTGATGGGATGAGAAGGGAACTCGGGATGTGGGTGCTATGGGGTGACCATAGGGACCCGGGACAAGTGTGCAGGTGCTATGGGGTGACCATAGGGACCCGGGGCAGGGGTGCAGGCGCTATGGGGTGACCATAGGGACCCGGGACAGGGGTGCAGGCGCTATGGGGTGACCATAGGGACCCGGGCTGGGGGTGCAGGCGCTATGGGGTGACCATAGGGACCCGGGTTGCTATGGGGTGACCATAGGGACCCGGGCAGGGGTGCAGGCGCTATGGGGTGACCATAGGGACCCGGGCTGGGGGTGCAGGCGCTATGGGGTGACCATAGGGACCCGGGATGGGGGTGCAGGTGCTATGGGGTGACCATAGGGACCCGGGATGGGGGTGCAGGCGCTATGGGGTGACCATAGGGACCCGGGGCAGGGGTGCAGGCGCTATGGGGTGACCATAGGGACCCGGGACAGGGGTGCAGGCGCTATGGGGTGACCATAGGGACCCGGGCTGGGGGTGCAGGCGCTATGGGGTGACCATAGGGACCCGGGATGTGGGTGCAGGCGCTATGGGGTGACCATAGGGACCCGGGCTGGGGGTGCAGGCGCTATGGGGTGACCATAGGGACCCAGGATGTGGGTGCAGGTGCTATGGGGTGACCATAGGGACCCAGGATGTGGGTGCAGGCGCTATGGGGTGACCATAGGGACCCGGGACAAGTGTGCAGGTGCTATGGGGTGACCATAGGGACCCAGGACAAGGGTGCAGGCGCTATGGGGTGACCATAGGGACCCGGGCTGGGGGTGCTATGGGGTGTGGGGGGCTAGGGGTGCAGGCGCTATGGGGTGACCATAGGGACCCGGGACAAGGGTGCAGGTGCTATGGGGTGACCATAGGGACCCGGGCTGGGGGTGCAGGCGCTATGGGGTGACCATAGGGACCCGGGCT